>NW_017264762.1:0-3668 GCF_001477545.1 Pneumocystis carinii B80
GTGATTGTTATGGGGATGATGTAAAATAAATGAAAAAATGTTAATAGAATAAAAATGCGCATATATCCATTGTTTATATATAATAGAAATGTAAATGAATGAATGAATTGAAAAATAAAGTTTTAATCATTTTAGTCCGATATTTTAATTGATAACTTAGCTTTATCGGGTAAAGTTTAAGCTTATCGCAGAGCTAAAGTTTATGATTAATGATAAGAACAACTCTAAGTTGTAAAAAAATCGTTTCAAAACAACTTTTCACTCACCTGCCCACATCCAACTTAGAAACAATAGTTTAATCTCCCTACAAAGGGGTGGCAATGGCACGGCCGGTTAAGAGGCAAGCAGCACAAGTAGCACAAGATGACATTAAGGAGGAACACCTTTTGGCTTTTATTGCGAAGGACAAATATGATGATGACGCTGAATACAAAAAAAGGCTCAAGGAATATTGTGAAGAGTTGAAGAAAGCAGATGAAAATCTGGAGAAAGTGGATAAAAAAGTTAAAGGACTTTGTGAAGGGAAAGATAAAAAATGCACAGACCTGCAAGTTGAAGATGAATTGGACGCTTTTGAAGATGAAGTTCAAGAAGCATTGCAAGACATAAAAGATGAAAATTGTAAAAAACATGAAGAAAAATGTATACTTTTAGAAGAGACGGGTTATAATAATCTTAAAGAGAACTGTGTCAAGTTGAGGGAAGGATGTTACGAATTGAAGCGTAAAAGGGTGGCAGAGGAGCTTCTTTTCAGGGCGCTCGGAGGGGATGCTAAAGATGATAAAAAATGTAAAGGAAAGATGGAAAAGGTTTGCCCAGTGTTAAGTCGAGAAAGCGACGAATTGATGTCTTTTTGCCTTAATCCGACTAAAACGTGTGAAGATCTGAAAAAAAAATTGGGTACTGTTTGTGGGCCTTTAAAAAAAAAATTGGAGGCAAATGAATTAGACGGAAAGTGTCATGAAAGACTTGAGAAATGTCATTTTTACAAAGAAGCGTGTGATGATTCAAAGTGTGATGAGGATAAGACGAAATGCGAGGAAAAAGGATTCACATATAAAGCGCCGGAGTCTGATTTTAGTCCGGTCAAGCCGAAGCCGTCGTTGTTAAGAAGTATTGGGTTGGATGATGTGTATAAAAAGGCTGAAAAAGATGGAATTCTTATTGGAAAATCAGGAGTGGATCTACCAAGGAAGTCAGGTACAAAATTTCTGCAAGATCTCTTGCTAGTCTTGAGCAGAGATGAGAATGTGAAGGAACCAAAAAAGAAATGCGAAAAAGCGTTAGGAAAATGTGAAACTTCTAAGTATTTGGATCATAATTTGAAAGAGTTATGCAAAGATGAAAAGAAAAACGACAAATGCAAAGAATTACTAGATGTAAATGTAAAAGAAAGATGTACAAATCTCAAATTAAAACTTTATCTCAAAGGGTTGTCTACAAAGTATAATAATGAAAAATCAGATCTTTTATCGTGGGGACAGCTTCCAACATTATTTACGAAGGGAGACTGTGCAGAACTTGAGTCGGAATGTTTCTATTTAGAAAAGGCGTGTACGAATAAGATTGATCAAGCATGTCAAAATGCAAGAGCAGCGTGCTATAAAAAGGGACAAGACAGGATGTTGAATAAGTTCTTTCAAAAGGAATTGAAGGGAAAGCTTGGTTTTGTAAGATATAATAGCGATCCTAAAGATTGTAAAAAATATGTGGTAGAAAACTGTACAAAACTTAAAGAAGATAAAAGATACCTTTCAAAATGTCTTTATCCTAAAGAACTATGTTATGCGGTTTCAGATGATATTTTTCTTCAATCCAAAGAGTTGGGTGCGCTTTTAGATGATCAAAGGGATTTTCCATTAGAAAAGGATTGTCTTGAATTGAAGGAGAAGTGTGATGAACTTGGTAGTGATTCATTATTGAATTTAGAAAAGTGTATAACATTGAAAAGACGCTGTGAATACTTTAAGGTTACAGAGGGATTTAGAAACGTATTTTTAGAAAAAAAGGATGATTCGTTAATGACTCAGGAAAACTGTACAAAGGTATTGCATGAGAAATGTGATGCTTTATCTAGGAGGAGAAAGAATTCATTTAGTGTTTCATGTGCTTTACCAGAAGAAACATGTAGTTATATGGTATACCATACAAAAGAGGAATGTAGATATTTAAAAGAAAACATCAAGAATGGAGGAATTGTAGGAAAAATTGGAGGAGCAAATGGGAATGAAACAGCACTTGAAGAACTCTGCACAACATGGGGCCGACATTGTCACCAACTTGTGGGGAATTGTCCAGATCAGTTGGGAAAAGAAGACAATGGCAATAATCATAACTGTGATGAACTCGAAAAAAAATGCACTGATACCTTTAAAAAGTTGAAAGCGAAGGATGATTTGACTCATTTGTTGAAAGGCAATTTAAGCGAGGAAAAAAAATGTAAAGAAGCATTAGAAGAGCGTTGCGCTGAGTTGCAAAAGGATAATACATTCAAAATTCTGCTTACTAAGTGTGATGATACTACCAAGGGAAATGTTTGCAAAGAATTAGTTGAAAAACTAAAAAAGAGATGTCCTACTTTAGAAACCTATCTGAAGAAAGCGAAAGAGGAGTTGACAAAGATGAAGACTGAGTACGATAAGCTCAAACTGGCGGCAGAAGAATCCACAAATAAAGCTAAGTTATTGCTATCAAAGTCTGGAAAAGCCACAATGCCAACTGCGCAGAATGGCAGTGCTTCTGCACCAATACCAGCACCAGCAGGATCAGAGTCGTCATCAGCATCAGGGTCACCACCAGCATCAGGGCCACCACCACCACCATCATCACCATCACAAAATGGAGCACCAGATACATCAAGTGGAACACCAGGCACAACAGGTGAGACGAAGAATCCAAGCCCTGGACTTGTTAAAAGAGCATATGTAGCTGAAGGAGTATCAGAAGCAGAGGTAAAAGCATTTGATGCAACGACGATAGCATTGGAGTTGTATTTGGAATTGAAAGAAGAATGTAAAGCTTTACAACTAGATTGCGGTTTTAGAAAGGATTGTTCAGATCTTGGTGTTTGCGAAGAAATAGACACGTTATGTAAACTGGAACCATTAGAAATTAAGCCTCATCATACAGAGAAAATAACAGAAACGAAGACAGAAACGAAGACGGAAACGAAGACGGAAACAAAGACTGATGGCAAGGCTGATGAGAAGACCGTTGAGAAGACTGTTACGGTAACCAAACCAGGAAGTGGAGGAAAAGTAACAGAAGAGTGTACAATGATACAGACGACAGATACATGGGTGACGAGTACGTCATTGCATACGAGTACGATAACGAGCACGTCGACAGTGACGTCGACAGTGACCTTGACGTCGATGCGCAAGTGCAAGCCTACAAAATGTACTACTGATTCAAAGAAAGAGACAGACAAAGGAGGAGAAGAAGAAGAAGAAGTAAAACCAAATGATGGGATGAAAATAAGAGTTCCTGATATGATTAAAATAATATTGTTGGGAGTGATTGTTATGGGGATGATGTAAAATGAATGAAAAAAATGTTAATAGAATGAAAATGTGCATATATCCATTGTTTATATATAATAGAAATGTAAATGAATAAAATGAAAAATAAACTTTTAATTATTTTAACACACCATCTTAGTTCGAAAC
>NW_017264763.1:0-3189 GCF_001477545.1 Pneumocystis carinii B80
ATGGCACGGCTGGTTAAGAGGCAAGCACCACAAGGAGCACCAGCAGAGGAGATTAAGGAGGAACACCTTTTGGCTTTCATTGCGAAGAAGGAATATAATGATGATAATAAATGCAAAAAAAGGCTCGAGGAATATTGTGAAGAGTTGAAGAAAGCAGATGAGAAACTAGAGAATGTGGATAAAAAAGTTAAAGGACTTTGTGAAGGGAAAGATAAAAAATGCACAGACCTGAAAGCCAAAGTTAAAAAAGAATTAGAAGATTTTGAAGGTGAACTTGATGCATTGTCAGATGACATAGAAGATGAAAATTGTAAAAAATATGAAGAAAAATGTGTACTTTTAGAAGAGACGAGTTATAGTGATATTAAGGAAAACTGTGTCAAGTTGAGGGAAGGATGTTACGAATTGAAGCGTAAAAAGGTGGCAGAGGAGCTTCTTTTGAGGGCGCTCGGAGGGAAAGCTAAAGTAGTGAATGAATGTCAAGAAGAAATGAAAAAGGTTTGCCCAGTGTTAAGCCGAGAAAGCGACGAATTGATGTCTTTTTGCCTTGATCCGAGTGGAACGTGTCAAGAGCTGAAAAAAAAATTGGAAGAAATTTGCAAGCCTTTACAAACAAAATTGGAGAAAGATTTAGAGGAAAAGTGTCATGAAAGACTTGAGAAATGTCATTTTTACGGAGAAGCGTGTGATGATTCAAAGTGTAACGATGATAAGGAGCAATGCAAGGGAAAAAATATTACATATAAAGCGCCAGGATCCGATTTTACTCCGGTGAAACCGAGGGCGTCGTTGTTGACAATGATTGGGTTGGAAGATGTTTATAAAAGAGCGGAAAAAGATGGAATTCTTATTGGAAGACAAGGAGTGGATCTACCAAAGACGTTTGGTGATAATTTTCTGCAAGATCTTTTGCTAGTGTTGAGCCAAGATGAGAATGATAAGAAACCAGATAAAAAGTGCAAAAAAGCGTTAGAAAAATGTGATGCTTCTAAGCATTTGGATACTGATTTGGAAAAGTTATGCGGTGATAATAAAGAGAAACAAAATAAATGCGAAAAATTACTAAATATAAATGAAAGATGTACAAATCTCAAATTAAATCTTTATCTGAAAGATTTGTCTACGGAATATGATAAAGAATCAAAAGTTTTATTCTGGAGAGAGCTTCCAACCTTATTTACGAAGGGAGAGTGTGCAGAACTTGTCTCGGAATGTTTTTATTTAAAAAATGTGTGTGAGGATAATAAAATTGATCAAGCGTGTCAAAATGTACGAGCAGCGTGCTATAAAATGGGACAAAATAGGATGTTGAATATGCTCTTTCGAAAGGAATTGAAGGAGAATCCTGATAATATAAAATATTATGATGAGAATCCTGATAAATGTCAAAAATTTGTCTTAGAAAGCTGTACAAAACTTAAAAAATATCTTCCACAATGTCTTTACCCTAAAGAACTATGTTATGCGGTTTCAGATGATATTTTCCTTCAATCCAAAGAGTTAGGTGTGCTTTTGGATGATCAAAGAGATTTTCCATTAGAAGAGGATTGTCTTGAATTGAAGGAGAAGTGTGCTCAACTTGAAACTTATTCAAATTCGAATTCTCAAAAGTGTGCAACATTGAGAAGGCGCTGTAAATACTTAAGAGTTTCAGAGGGATTTAGAAAAGTATTTTTAAAAAGAGAAGATGATTCGTTAAAGAAAGAAAACTGTACGAAGGCATTGCAAGAAAAATGTGATGCTTTATCTAGGAAAAGGAGGAATCCATTTGGGTTTTCATGTGCTTTGCCAGAAGAAACATGTAAATATATGGTAGCCCGTACAAAAGATGAATGTTTTTATTTAAGTGGCAACATGGAGGATGAAAAAATTGTACAAGAAATTGAAAACAAAAAAGCAAATGAAACAGCACTTGAAGAACTCTGCACAACATGGGGTAAATATTGTCACCAACTTATGGAGAATTGTCCGGATGACTTGAAAAAAAAAGAAGGTGATAAAGATCAAAACTGTGATGAACTCGAAAAAAAATGCAGTGAAACTTTTGAAAAGTTGAAATTGAAGGAGGAGCTGACTCATCTGTTGAAAGGCAGTTTAAGCAACGGTGATCAATGTAAAGAAGCATTGAAGAAGCCTTGCACTGAGTTGGAAAAGAATAAAACATTCGAAGCTCTGCTTGGTAATTGTGATGATAATACCAAGGGAAATGTTTGCAAAAAATTAGTTGATAAAGTAAAAAAGAGATGCCCTACTTTAAAAATCGAACTGGAGAATGCGAAAGAGGAGTTGACAAAGATGAAAAAAGAATACGATGAGCTCAAACAGGTGGCAGAAAAATCTACAGAGGCAGCTAAGTTATTGCTATCAAAGTCTGGAAAAGCCGCAATGCCAAGTGGACAGGATAGCAATGGCTCTGTACCAGCACCACCAGCAGAGCCAGCACCAGGGACACTACCACCACCACCATCAACTGACGGAACGGTAAACACGCCAGCTGGAGGATCAGGGACATCAGCTGGAGGATCAGGTACACCAAGTAGTGGAACGACAGACTCTGCAAAACTTGGACTCGTTAAAAGAGCGTATGTAGAAGGAGGAGTATCAGAAGTAGAGGTAAAAGCATTTGATGCAACGACGATAGCATTGGAATTGTATTTGGAATTGAAAGAGGAATGTAAAGCTTTACAACTAGATTGCGATTTTAGAGTGGAATGTCCAGATACTAAACAAGCTTGCGAAAATATAGACACTTTATGTAAACTGGAACCATTAGAAATTAAGCCTCATCATACAGAGACGCAAAAAGAAATCTCAACCACTACGACGACCACTACGACGACCACTACCACAACTACGACTACGACTACTACGACTACTACTACGACAACCAAGCAGGGAAGTGGAGGAAAAGTAACAGAAGAGTGTACAATGATACAAACAACAGATACATGGGTGACGAGCACGTCATTGCATACGAGTACGACAACGAGTACGTCGACAGTGACGTCGACAGTGACGTTGACCTCGATGCGCAAGTGCAAACCTACAAAATGTACTACTGATTCAAAGAAAGAGACAGACAAAGGAGGAGAAGAAGAAGAAGTGAAACCAAATGATGGGATGAAAATAAGAGTTCCTGATATGATTAAAATAATGTTGTTGGGAGTGATTGTTATGGGGATGATGTAA
>NW_017264764.1:0-3490 GCF_001477545.1 Pneumocystis carinii B80
TGATAAGAACGAGTCCAAGTTTGTCGTAAAAAAATCATTTCAAAACAACTAACTTTTCACTCTACCCATATTCAATTTAGAAACTACCCACTAAACTCCCCCCAAATAGGTGGCAATGGCACGGCCGGTTAAGAGGCAAGCACAAGTAGTACAAGGAGCACAAGATGACATTAAGGAGGAACACCTTTTGGCTTTCATTGCGAAGAAGGAATATAGTAATGAGGATAAATGCAAACAAGAACTCAAGAAATATTGTGAAGAGTTGAAGGAAGCAGATGGTAAATTCAATGTTAATGATAAAGTTAAAGAACTTTGTGGTGGTGGTGATGAAGCAAAACGAGATAAAAAATGCAAAGACCTGAAAGACAAAGTTGAAGATGAATTAGAAAATTTTGATGATGAACTTCAAGAAGCATTGAAAGACATAAAAGATGAAAATTGTGAAAAACATGAAGAAAAATGTATACTTTTAGAAGACACGGGTTATAGTGAAGATATTAAGAAGAACTGTGTCAAGTTGAGGGAAGGATGTTACAAATTGAAGCGTAAAAAGGTGGCAGAGGAGCTCCTTTTGAGGGCGCTCGGAGGGGATGCTAAAGATGAAGCTAAATGTAAAGAAAAGATGAAAACTGTTTGCCCAATGTTAAGCCGAGAAAGTGACGAGCTGATGTTTTTCTGCCTTGATTCGGATGGAACGTGTAAAGCGCTGAAAACAAAATCAGAAGAAGTTTGCCTGCCTTTAAAAGAAAAGCTTAAAGATGGCGAATTAAAGGAAAAATGTCATGAAAGACTTGAGAAATGTCATTTTTACAAAGAAGCGTGTACTGAAACAAAGTGTGATGAGGATATGAAGCAATGCAAGGAAAAAGGATTCACATATAAAGCGCCGGAATCTGATTTTAGTCCTGTCAAGCCGAAGGCGTCGTTGTTGAGAAGTATTGGGTTGGATGATGTGTATAAAAAGGCTGAAAAAGAAGGAATTATTATTGGAAAATCAGGAGTGGATCTACCAAGGAAGTCAGGTACAAAATTTCTGCAAGATCTCTTGCTACTGTTGAGCAGAGATGAGAATGATGCAGGGAAGAAATGCGGTAAAGCGTTAGGAAAATGTGAAACTTCTAAGTATTTGAATACTGATTTGATGGAGTTATGCAAAGATGCTGATAAAGAAAATAAATGCAAAAAAAAGCTAGATGTAAAAGAAAGATGTACAAAACTCAAGTTAAATCTTTATGTGAAAGGGTTGTCTACGGAGTTTAAAGAAGATAAAAAATCACATCTTTTATCGTGGGGACAGCTTCCAACATTATTTACGAAGGGAGAGTGTGCAGAACTTGAGTCGGAATGTTTCTATTTAGAAAATGCGTGTAAAGATAATGAGATTGGTGAAGCGTGTCAAAATCTACGATCAGCGTGCTATAAAAAGGGACAAGACAGGATGTTGAATAAGTTCTTTCAAAAGGAATTGAAGGGAAAGCTTGGTCATGTAAGATTTTATAGCGATCCTAAAGATTGTAAAAAATATGTGGTAGAAAACTGTACAAAACTTAAAAAAGATAAAAGATACCTTTCAAAATGTCTTTATCCTAAAGAACTATGTTATGGGCTTTCAAATGATATTTTTCTCCAATCCAAAGAGTTAAGTTCGCTTTTAGATGATCAGAGAGATTTTCCATTTGAAAAGGATTGTCTTGAATTGGGAGAGAAGTGTGATCAACTTAGTAGTGATTCATTATTGAATTTAGAAAAGTGTATAACATTGAAAAGACGCTGTGAATATTTTGACGTTACAGAAAGATTTAGAAAAGTATTTTTAGAAAAAAAGGATGATTCGTTAATGATTCAGGAAAACTGTACAAAGGCATTGCATGAGAAATGTAATACTTTATATAAGAGGAGAAAGAATTCATTTAGTGTTTCATGTGCTTTACCAGAAGAAACATGTAGTTATATGGTATTCCACACAAGTCAAGATTGTAAATATTTAAAAGAAAACATCAAGAATGGAGGAATTGTAGGAAAAATTGGAGGAGCAAATGGAAATGAAACAGCACTTGAAGAACTCTGCACAACATGGGGCCGACATTGTCACCAACTTGTGAAGAATTGTCCGGATCAATTGAAAGAAAATAACAATGATCAAAACTGTGAAAAACTCGATGAAAAATGCAGGGATACTTTTGAAAAGTTGAAAGCGAAGGATGATTTGACTCATCTGTTGAAAGGAAATTTAAATAATGAAGAAAAATGTAAAGAAGCATTAGGAAAGAATTGCACTGAGTTGAAAAAGAATCAACCATTCAAAATTCTGCTTAGTGATTGTGAAAAAGATAAGCAAAATGTTTGCAAAGAATTAGTTGAAAAACTAAAAAAGAGATGTCCTACTTTAAAAGCCGGTCTGGAGAATGCGAAAAAAGAGTTGACAGAGAAGAAAAAAGAATACGATGAGCTCAAACAGGTAGCAAAAGAATCTACGGAGAAAGCTAAGTTATTACTATCGAAGCCTCGACAAACTGTAACTCCAAATGCGCAGAATGGCAGTGATTCTGGATCAGCACCACCAGCACCACCAGGGCCACCACCAGCACAGCCACCATCAACTGACGGAACGGCAAACACGTCAGGTGTAACACCAGGAGCACCAGATGGAACACCAGGCACAACAGGTGAGACGAAGAATCCAAGCCTTGGACTCGTTAAAAGAGAATATGTAGCTGAAGGAGTATCAGAAGTAGAAGTAAAAGCATTTGATGCAACGACGATAGCATTGGAATTGTATTTGGAATTGAAAGAAGAATGTAAAGCTTTAGAATTAGATTGCGGTTTTAAAGAGGATTGTCCAGATACTAAACAAGCTTGCGAAAATATAGACACTTTATGTAAACTGGAACCATTAGAAATTAAGCCTCATCATACAGAGACAATAACAAATAAGGTGACGGAAACGAAGACGGAAACAAAGACTGAAACAAAGACTGATGACAAGGCTGATGAGAAGACCGGTACGAAAACTGTTACAGAAACCAAGACAATAGGTGGAGGAAAAGTAACAGAAGAGTGTACAATGATACAAACAACAGATACATGGGTGACGAGTACGTCATTGCATACGAGTACGACAACGAGTACGTCAACGGTGACGTCGACAGTGACGTTGACTTCGATGCGCAAGTGCAAGCCTACCAAATGTACTACTGATTCAAGCAAAGAGACACAGAAAGAAGAAGAAGAAGAAGTAAAACCAAATGATGGGATGAAAATAAGAGTTCCTGATATGATTAAAATAATGTTGTTGGGAGTGATTGTTATGGGGATGATGTAAAATGAATGAAAAAAATGTTAATAGAATGAAAATGTGCATATATCCATTGTTTATATATAATAGAAATCTAAATGAATGAAATGAAGTTTTAATAATTTTAACACACCATCTCAGTTCGAAACTATGTTTTATCGGGTAAAGTTTAAGCTTATCAAAGAGCTAGTAAAG
>NW_017264765.1:0-3243 GCF_001477545.1 Pneumocystis carinii B80
ATGGCACGGCTGGTTAAGAGGCAAGCAAAGCAACAAGTAGCACAAGAAGACATTGATGAGAAACACCTTTTGGCTTTCATTGTGAAGGACAAATATAGTAATGAGGATAAATGCAAACAAGAACTCAAGAAATATTGTGAAGAGTTGAAGGAAGCAGATGGTAAATTCAATGTTAATGATAAAGTTAAAGAACTTTGTGGTGGTGGTGATGATAAAAAACAAGAGAAAAAATGCACAGACCTGAAAGACGAAGTTAAAAAAGTATTGGGAACTTTTAAAACGGAACTTGAAAAAGCATTGCAAGAGACAAAAGATGAAAATTGTAAAAAATATGAAGAAAAATGTATACTTTTAGAAGAGACGGATCATAATGATATTAAGGAGAACTGTGTGAACTTGAGGGAGAAATGTTACAAATTGAAGCGTGAAAAGGTGGCAGTGGAGCTCCTTTTGAGGGCGCTCGGAGGGGATGCTAAAGAAGAAGCTAAATGTAAAGGAAAGATGAATACTGTTTGCCCAGTGTTAAGCCGAGAAAGCGACGAGCTGATGTTTTTCTGCCTTGATTCGGATGGAACGTGTAAAGCGCTGAAAGGGAGATTGAAGGATGTTTGCAAACCTTTAGAAACAAAATTGGAAGAGAAAGAATTAGCAGAAAAATGTTATGAAAGACTTGAGAAATGTCATTTCTACGGAGAAGCGTGTGGTAATACAAAATGTAAGGAGGATAAGACGAAATGCGAGGAAAAAGGAATCACATATAAAGCGCCGGAATCTGATTCTAGTCCTGTCAAGCCGAGGGCATCGTTGTTGATAAGTATTGGGTTGGAAGATGTTTATAAAAGAGCTGAAAAAGAAGGAATTATTATTGGAAAAGTAGGCGTGGATGTACCAAGAAGGTTTGGTGAAGATTTTCTGCAAGATCTCTTACTACTGTTGAGCGAAGATGAGGATAAGACGGATGCAACAAGTAAATGCAAAAAAGCGTTAGAAAAATGTGATAAATTTAATCACTTGGATTATAATTTTGGAGAGTTATGCAAAGATAAAGATAAACAAAAGAAATGCGAAGAATTACTAAATATAAAAGAAAGATGTACAAATCTCAAATTAAATCTTCATGTGAAAGATTTGTCTACAGAATATGAAGAAGATAAAGAATCAGAACTTTTATTGTGGAGAGAACTGCCAACATTATTTACGAAGGGAGAGTGTACAGAACTTGAGTCGGAATGTTTCTATTTAAAAAAGGCGTGTAAAAATAATGAGATTGATAAAGCATGTCAAAATGTACGAGCAGCGTGCTATAAAAAAGGACAATATAGGGTCATGAATACACTCTTTCGAGAGGGGTTGGGTGAGAACCTTGGTAGTATAAGATATTATAATAGCGATCCTGAGGGTTGCAAAAAATCTGTGGTAGAAAAGTGTACAAAACTTAAAGATAAAAAATATCTTCCACAATGTCTTTATCCTAAAGAACTATGTTATCTGCTTTCAGATGATATTTTTCTTCAATCCAAAGAGTTAGGTGTGCTTTTGGATGATCAGAGAGATTTTCCATTTGAAAAGGATTGTCTTGAGTTGAAGGAGAAGTGTGATGAACTTAAAAATCATACATATTTGAATTCAGAAAAGTGTATAACATTGAAAAGACGCTGTGAATACTTTAGAGTTTCAGAGAGATTTAGAAAAGTATTTTTAGAAAGAGAAGATGATGCATTATACGATGAGCAAAATTGTACGAAGGCATTGCATGAGAAATGTAATACTTTATATAGGAAAAGGAGGAATCCATTTGGGTTTTCATGTGCTTTGCCAGAAGAAACATGTAAATATATGGTACACCATACAAGTCAAGATTGTAGATATTTAAAAGTCAACATCAAAAATGAAGAAATTCTAGAACAAATTGGAGAAGCAAATAAAAATAAAAATGAAACAACACTCGAAGAACTCTGCACAACATGGGGCCGACATTGTCATCAACTTGTGGAGAACTGTCCAGATCAGTTGAAAAAAGAGAATGGCAATGGCAATAATCATAACTGCGAAGCACTCGATGAAAAATGCAGGGATACTTTTGAAAAGTTGAAAGCGAAGGATGAGCTAACTCATCTGTTGAAAGGAAGTTTAAGCAAAGATGATGATTGTAAAAAAAAATTAGGAGAGAGTTGTACTGAGTTGGAAAAGAATGAAGCATTCAAAACTCTGTATAGTAAATGTGATGATAAAATTGCCGAAGAACTTTGCAAAAAATTAGTTAAAAAAGTAAAAGAGAGATGTCCTACTTTAAAAACCGATCTGAATAAAGCGAAAGAGGAGTTGACAAAGATGAAAAAAGAATACGATGAGCTCAAACAGGTGGCAGAAAAATCTACAGAGGCAGCTAAGTTATTGCTATCAAAGTCTGGAAAAGCCGCAATGCCAAGTGGACAGGATAGCAATGGTTCTGCACCAGTATCCGCACCAGCAGGATCAGGGTCGCCATCATCACCAGCAGTACCACCCACACCAGGGTCACCACAAAATGGAACGACAGACGCATCAGGTAAAACGCCAAGCACAGGAGATGGAACACCAGGCACACCGGGTAGTGGAACGCCAAACTATGTAAAATTTGGACTCGTTAAAAGAGCATATGTAGATGGAGGTGTATCAGAAGTAGAAGTAAAAGCATTTGATGCAACGACGATAGCATTGGAATTGTATTTGGAATTGAAAGAGGAATGCAGCGCTTTACAACTAGATTGCGGTTTTAAAGAGGATTGTAAGGAAACTGAACCAGCTTGTAAAGAAATAGACACGTTATGCGGAGGAATAAAACCATTAGAAATTAAGCCTCATCATACAGAGACACAAAAAGAAATCTCAACCACTACGACGACCACTACGACGACCACTACCATGACCAGTACCACGACTACGACGACAACTACTACGACAACCAAACCGGGAAGTGGAGGAAAAGTAACAGAAGAGTGTACAATGATACAAACAACAGATACATGGGTGACGAGTACGTCATTGCATACGAGTACGATAACGAGTACGTCAACGGTGACGTCGACAGTGACGTTGACGTCGATGCGCAAGTGCAAGCCTACCAAATGTACTACTGATTCAAGCAAAGAGACACAGAAAGAAGAAGAAGAAGAAGTAAAACCAAATGATGGGGTGAAAATAAGAGTTCCTGATATGATTAAAATAATGTTGTTGGGAGTGATTGTTATGGGGATGATGTAA
>NW_017264766.1:0-9535 GCF_001477545.1 Pneumocystis carinii B80
ACCAACATTGTTAGAGGAGATTGGTCTGGAAGAAATTTATAAAAGAGAGAGAAATAACGGAATTATTGTCGGGAATCCAGGAGAAAAGAAGTTGGGAGATATACTATTATTATTGAGTAAAGAAGAAAAAAAAAGTAAATGCAATAAAGCGTTAGAAAAATGTAATGAATTAGGGTTTCTGACTGTTGAATTTAAAACTTTATGTCAAGATGGTGAAAAAGAAAATAAGTGCGAAAGCTTAATAAATGTTACTACTAGATGTTCAGATTTCAGAAAAAGGCTTTACATAAAGAATATATCTACATATGCTACTGAACAGGACGCAGAAACTATTTTATGGCATTCACTTCCGAGATCACTTACTAAGGAGGAATGTATAAAGTTTGAATCAGAATGTTTCTATTTAGAAAATATATGTTCAAATATACTTAAAAAAACGTGCAAGAATCTGAGAGTAGCATGTTATAAAAAAGCGCAAGAAGATATGCTCTTTGAATTATCTAAAGATCTCTTGCACGGGATACTTAATTCAAATTCTAATCATGAAAATCTTAAAGAATGCCAAAAGGTAGTACTAGAGAATTGTAGAAAGCTTAAGGAAAGTAAAGAATATATTTCAAGATGTCTTAAACCAAAACAACTATGTCTTGAATTTGAGGAGGATATTTTGACTCTATCGGAAGGATTAAAACAAATTTTGGAAATGAAGCGAGATTCTTTTACAAAAAAAGAGTGCGTTGAATTAAAAAGAAGCTGCGAAGATCTTGAAAAGGATTCAAATGTAAACTATCAGAACTGCATTAAATTGAATCTACGCTGCAAATATTTAGAAGTCGCGGAAGAATTCAAGAATATATTTTTAAAAGAAGAAAAAGATATATTAGGAAATCAAGAAAATTGTGAAAAGGCTCTGAAAGAGAAATGTGATGGAATATTTAAAAAGAAAGTAAATCCATTTAGCATTTCATGTGTTTTACAGAAAGAAACATGTCAAACTATAGTCAAAGAGACGGAAAATCAGTGTCGTATTCTTAAAGAGAACATAGAAAAACAGAAAATTTTGGATAAAGAAAACGGAAAAGAAAATGAAACATCACTTGAAGAAATATGTTTATTATGGAGTCCATATTGCAATCAGCTTATGGAAAATTGTCCAAGGCTATTGAAAGAAGAAAGTAATGGCACTGGTGGAGTTTGTTTAAAACTTAAAGAGAAATGTAGCCCATTCTGGACAATGAAGCACTTGGACGATGAATTGACTCATAAATTGAAAGGAAATTTAAGTGATAATGCTAAATGTAAACTAGCGTTAGGAAGCTATTGTACTCAATGGAAAACTGGAACGAATAATACGTTAAAAAATCAGTGTAATACTGATGAAAATAAGAGTGTTCAAGATGAAATTTGTAAAAGATTAGTACAAAAAATAGCGAAAGAATGTCCAACTCTAAAAATAAATTTAGAAAAGGCGGAAAAAGAATTACAAGACAAAGAAAAAGAATATGAAAAACTAAAAAAAAAGGCAGAAGAAGCTATGAGTAAGAGCGGGTTACTCTTATCAAGACCTAAAGAAAGTTTGGATCAACAAAATATATCATCAAGTGCACCGAACAACAATGCACTTATGTCATCTGTTTTGCCGAAGAATTTTTTAAGCAAACTAATAAATACCAAAACAAAACTTAGACTTATTCGAAAAGCATATGTAAATATTGAAATTTCTGAAGTAGAGAGAGAAGCGTTTGATGCAGTGGAGAGGGCATTGGAATTGTATTTAGAGCTGAAAGAAAAATGCAGAATCTTGCAATTGGACTGTGGTTTTAGGGAAGATTGCCTAACGCATAAACCGGTCTGTGAAAAAATAGACAATTTATGTAAACTGAAGTCATTGGAAATTAAACCTCATTATACAACAATAATAACATCAGGAACATCACTTTCTAGTGTAACAACAGTAACAGGAGATGAAAAAACGATAGAAAGGACAATAGAAGGACAGCCCAGCACAATAACAATAATAAGAACAAAGATTATACAAGGAAATTCTACATCACTTTGCAATATAGATACGCAAGCAACAAATACATTATTTCATACGAGTACAGTGACAAGCACAGTGACAAGCATACTGACAAGCAGATATACAGTGACATCGACTCTAAGATTGACGTCAACGGAAAAATGTAAACCTACAAAATGTACCACCGATTCAACCAAAGAGACGCAGAAAGGAGAAGAAGGAGGAAGAAAAGAAGGAAGAGAAGAAGGAAGAGAAGAAGAAGTGAAACCGAACGAGGGGATAAAAATAAAAGTTACCGAGATGATTAAAATAATGTTTTTGGGAGTGATTGTTATGGGGATGATGTAAAATGAATGAAAAAAATGTTAATAGAATGAAAATATGCATATATCCATTGTTTATATATAATAGAAATCTAAATGAATGAAATGAAAGATGAACTTTAATTATTTTAGTCCGATATTTTAATTAATAACTTAGCTTTATCGGGTAAAGTTTAAGCTTATCGTAGAGCTAGTAAAGATTATGATAAGAACAACTCTAACCTGTAAAAAAATCGTTTTAGAATAACTTTTCACTCACCTGCCTACATCCAACTTAGAAACAATAGTTTAAACTCCCTACGAAGAGGAGGCAATGGCACGGCCGGTTAAGAGGCAAGCACAAGTAGTACAAGTAGCACAAGATGACATTAAGGAGGAACACCTTTTGGCTTTCATTGTGAAGGACAAACATGATAAAGACGCTGAATGCAAAAAAAGGCTCGAGGAATATTGTGAAGAGTTGAAGAAAGCAGATGAGAAATTCAGTGTGAATGAGAAAGTTAAAGGACTTTGTGATGATAAAAAACGAGACGAAAAATGCAAAGAACTGAAAGGCGAAGTTAAAAAAGAATTGGACGCTTTTGATGATGAACTTGAAGGAGCATCGGTAGATGACATACAAGATGAAGAAGTTTGTAAAAAATATGAAGAAAAATGTATACTTTTAGAGGAAGCAGACCCAAATAATCTTAAGGAGAACTGTGTCAAGTTGAGGGAAGGATGTTACGAATTGAAGCGTAAAAAGGTGGCAGAGGAGCTTCTTTTCAGGGCGCTCGGAGGGGATGCTAAAGATGTGAATAAATGTAAAGGAAAGATGAATACTGTTTGCCCAGTGTTAAGCCGAGAAAGCGATGAGCTGATGTTTTTCTGCCTTAATTCTGCTAAAACATGTGGAGATCTGAAAACAAAATTGGATGAAGTTTGCAAGCCTTTTAAAAAAGAATTGGATGAGAATAGTTTAGAAAGAGATTGTCATAAAAGACTTGAGAAATGTCATTTTTATGGAAAAGCGTGTGATGATTCAAAGTGTGAAGAGGATAAGAAAAAATGCGAGGCAAAAGGAGTCATATATAAAGCACCAGAATCCGATTTTAGTCCGGTCAAGCCGAAGGCGTCGTTGTTGAGAAGTATTGGGTTGGATGATGTCTATAAAAACGCGGAAAAACATGGGATTATTATTGGAAAAGCAGGAGTGGATTTACCAAGAAGGTTTGGTGATGATTTTCTGAAAGATCTCTTGCTAGTGTTGAGCCAAGATGAGGATGATAAGGATACAGTAAAAAAGTGCACTAAAGCGTTAGAAAAATGTGATACTTCTAAGCATTTGGATGATGATTTGAAAAAGTTATGCGAGATTAAAGATGAAAATACTAAAAAGAATAAATGCAAAGAATTACTAGATGTAAATGTAAAAGAAAGATGTACACATCTCAAATTAAATCTTCATCTGAAAGATTTGTCTACAGAATATAAAGAAGCTGAAGAATCAAAACTTTTATTCTGGGGACAGCTACCAACATTATTTACGAAGGGGGAGTGTACAGAACTTGAGTCGGAATGTTTTTATTTAAAAAAGGCGTGTAAAGATAATAAGATTGATCATGCATGTCAAAATGCACGAGCAGCGTGCTATAAAAAAGGACAATATAGGGTCTTGAATACACTCTTTCGAGGGGAGTTGAAGGGAGAGCTTGGTAGTATAAGATATTATGATGACGATCCTAAAGAATGCAAAAAATCAGTGGTAGAAAGCTGTGCAAAACTTAAAGATAAAAAATATCTTCCACAATGTCTTTACCCTAAAGAGCTATGTTATCTGCTTTCAGATGATATTTTTCTTCAATCTAAAGAGTTAGGTGTACTTTTGGATGATCAGAGAGATTTTCCATTTGAAAAGGATTGTCTTGAGTTGAAGGAGAAGTGTGATGAACTTAAAAATCATACATATTTGAATTCTGAAAAATGTATAACATTGAAAAGACGCTGTGAATACTTTAGAGTTTCAGAGAGATTTAGAAGAGTATTTTTAAAAAGAAAAGATCATGCATTATATAATGAGCAAAACTGTACGGAGGTGTTGCAAGAAAAATGTAATACTTTATATAGGAGGAGAAAGAATTCATTTAGTGTTTCATGTGCTTTGCCAGGAGAAACATGTGAATATATGGTAGGCCGTACAAAAGGTGAATGTAGATATTTAAAAGTCAATATGGAGAGTAAAGCAATTGTACAAGAAATTGAAAAAGCAAATGGAAATGAAACAGCACTTGAAGAACTCTGCACAACATGGGGCCGACATTGTCACCAACTTATGGAGAATTGTCCGGAGCAGTTGAAAAAAAATGATGATAAGAAAGATGATAACTGTGAAAAACTCGAAGAAAAATGCACTAAAACCTTTGAAAAGTTGAAATTAGAGGAGGAGCTGAGTCATCTGTTGAAAGGCAGTTTAAAGGATGATAAATGTAAAGAAGCATTAGGAAAGCGTTGCGCTGAGTTGAAAAAGAATAAAACATTCGAAGCTCTGCTTGGCAATTGTGGAGAGAATGAAAAGGGAAATGTTTGCAAAAAATTAGTTGAAAAAGTAGGGAAGAAATGTCTTACTTTAAAAGCCGATCTGGAGAATGCGAAAAAAGAGTTGACAAAGATGAAGAATGAGTACGATGAGCTCAAACAGGCGGCAGAAAAATCTACAAAGGAAGCTAAGTTATTGCTATCAAAGTCTGGAAAAGCCGCAATGCCAAGTGGACAGGATAGCAATGGCTCTGTACCAGCACCACCAGCAGAGCCAGCACCAGGACAGTCACCACCAGGGCCACCACCACCACCACCACAAAATGGAACGCCAGACACACCAGATGGAACATCAGGCACACCAAGTGGAACACCAAGCACAACAGGTCAAACGAAGAATAATGCAAAACTTGGACTCGTTAAAAGAGCATATGTAGATGGAGGAGTATCAGAAGCAGAGGTAAAAGCATTTGATGCAACGACGGTAGCATTGGAATTGTATTTGGAATTGAAAGAGGAATGCAATGCTTTAGAACTAGATTGCGGTTTTAAAGAGGATTGTCCCGATTCTAAACCAGCATGTGGAGAAATAGACAAGTTATGCAAAGAAATAGAACCATTAAAAGTTACGCCTCATCATACAGAGAAAATAACAGAAATCTCAACCACTACCACGACCACTACTACAACCACTACCACAACTACTACCACGACTACTACGACAACAACTACGACAACCAAACCGGGAAGTGGAGGAAAAGTAACAGAAGAGTGTACAATGATACAGACGACAGATACATGGGTGACGAGTACGTCATTGCATACGAGTACGACAACGAGTACGTCAACGGTGACGTCGACAGTGACGTTGACGTCGATGAGAAAGTGCAAACCTACCAAATGTACCACCGATTCAACCAAAGAGACAGAAGAAGGAGGAAAAGAAGAAGAAGAAGTAAAACCAAATGATGGGATGAAAATAAGAGTTCCTGATATGATTAAAATAATGTTGTTGGGAGTGATTGTTATGGGGATGATGTAAAATGAATGAAAAAAATGTTAATAGAATGAAAATGTGCATATATCCATTGTTTATATATAATAGAAATGTAAATGAATGAATGAATTGAAAAATAAAGTTTTAATAATTTTAGTCCGATATTTTAATTAATAACTTAGCTTTATTTGGTAAAGTTTAAGCTTATCGAAGAGCTAAAGTTTATGATAAGAACGAGTCCAAGTTTGTCGTAAAAAAATCATTTCAAAACAACTAACTTTTCACTCTACCCATATTCAATTTAGAAACTACCCACTAAACTCCCTACAAAGAAACGGCAATGGCACGGCCGGTTAAGAGGCAAGCAGTAGGAGTAGTAGCGGATGACATTGATGAGAAACACCTTTTGGCTTTCATTGTGAAGGAGAAATACAGTAATGATGATAAATGCAAAGAAGAACTCGAGAAATATTGTGAAGAGTTGAAGAAAGCAGATGAGAATTTCAAAGTGAATGATAAAGTTAAAGGACTTTGTGAAAAAGGAAAACAAGAGGATAAATGCAAAGAACTGAAAGCCAAAGTTGAAGCAGAATTGAAAGCTCTTGAAGAGGGACTTGAAGATGCATCGGTAGATGACGTAAAAGATGAAGAAGTTTGTAAAAAATATGAAGAAAAATGTATACTTTTAGAAGAGACGGGTTATAATGATCTTAAGGAGTACTGTGTCAACTTGAGGGAAGGATGTTACAAATTGAAGCGTGAAAAGGTGGCAGAGGAGCTTCTTTTCAGNGCACTCGGAGGGGATGCTAAAGAAGATGGTAAATGTAAAGGAAAGATGAATACTGTTTGCCCAGTGTTNAGCCGAGAAAGCGACGAATTGATGACTTTTTGCCTTGATCCGGATGAAACGTGTAAAGCGCTGAAAAAAAAATCAGAAGAAGTTTGCCAGCTTTTAAAAGAAGATCTTAAAGATGACAAATTAGCGGAGAAGTGTCATGAAAGACTTGAGAAATGTCATTTTTATGGAAAAGCGTGTGATGGTGCGAAATGTAAGGAGGATAAGACGAAATGCGAGGGAAAAGGAATCACATATAAAGCGCCGGAGTCTGATTTTAGTCCGGTCAAGCCGAAGCCGTCGTTGTTAAGAAGTATTGGGTTGGAAGATGTGTATAAAAAGGCTGAAAAAGAAGGAATTATTATTGGAAAAGTAGGCGTGGATGTACCAAGAAGGTTTGGTGAAGATTTTCTGCAAGATTTCTTGCTACTCTTGAGCGAAGATGAGGATGATGTGGGGAAGAAATGCGATAAAGCGTTAAAAAAATGTAATGATTTTAAGCATTTGGATCATAATTTTAAAGAGTTATGCGATAATAATGAGAAAGAAAAGAAATGTAAAGAATTACTAAATGAAAATGTAAAAGAAAGATGTACACATCTCAAATTAAATCTTCATGTGAAAGATTTGTCTACAGAATATGAAAAAGCTAAAGATTCAGATCTTTTATTCTGGAGAGATCTGCCAACATTATTTACGAAGGGAGAGTGTGCAGAACTTGAGTCGGAATGTTTTTATTTAAAAAAGGCGTGTCAAGATAGTAAAATTGATCAAGCATGTCAAAATGCACGAGCAGCGTGCTATAAAAAAGGACAATATAGGGTCTTGAATACACTCTTTCGAGAGGGGTTGAAGGGAAAGCTTGGTAATATAACATATTATAATGAAGATCCTGAAGGATGTAAAAAATCAATGGTAGAAAAGTGTACAGAACTTAAAGATAAAAAATATCTTCCACAATGTCTTTACCCTAAAGAACTATGTTATCTTCTTTCAGATGATNTTTTTCTTCAATCCAAAGAGTTAGGTGTGCTTTTGGATGATCGGAGAGATTTTCCATTTGAAAAGGATTGTTTTGAGTTGGAGGAGAAGTGTGATGAACTTGAAAGGGATTCAAATTCGAATTCTGAAAAGTGTATAACATTGAAAAGACGCTGTGAATACTTNAGAGTTTCAGAGGGATTTAGAAAAGTATTTTTAGAAAAAAAGGATGATTCGTTAATGACTCAGGAAAACTGTACGAAGGCGTTGCATGAGAAATGCCATCAATTATTTAGAAGGAGAAAGAATCCATTTGGGTTTTCATGTGCTTTGCTAGAAGAAACATGTAGTTATATGGTATACCATACAAGTCAAGATTGTAGATATTTAAGAATCAACATGGAGAATGAAGAAATTCTACAAGAAATTGAACAAGAAAAGGCAAAAAAAGCAAATAAAAATGAAACCTTGGTTGAAGAACTCTGCTCAACATGGGGCCGACATTGTCATCAACTTGTGAAGAATTGTCCGGAGCAGTTGAAAAAAGAGAATGGCAATAATCATAACTGCGAAGCACTCGATGAAAAATGCAAGGAAACCTTTCAAAAGTTGAAAGCGAAGGATGAGCTGACTCATCTGTTGAAAGGCAGTTTAAACAAGAAAGAAAAATGTAAAGAAACATTAGAAAAGAATTGCACTGAGTTGCAAAAGGATAATACATTCAAAATTCTGCTTAGTGATTGTGAAGCTAATGCCTTGGAAAATGTTTGCGAAAAATTAGTTGAAAAAGTACAGAAGAGATGTCCTACTTTAAAAGACGATCTGAAGAAAGCGAAAGANGAGTTGACAAAGATGAAGACTGAGTACGAAAATGCTAAAAAGGCGGCAGAAGAATCTACAAANAAAGCTAGCTTATTGCTATCAAAGTCTGGAAAAGCCGCNATGCCAACTGCGCAGAATGGCAGTGATTCTACACTAGTACCACCACCACCACAAGCACCAGCAGGGCCACCACCACCAGGGTCACCACCACCACCACCATCACAAAATGGAACGCCAGGCACACCAGGTGGAGAAACAGGCGCATCAGGTGGAACGCCAGGCACACCAGGTGGAGGATCAGGCACACCAAGCAGTGGAACGATGGGCCCTGCAAAACTTGGACTCGTTAAAAGAGCGTATGTAGATGGAGAAGTATCAGAAGCAGAGGTAAAAGCATTTGATGCAACGACGATAGCATTGGAGTTGTATTTGGAATTGAAAGANGAATGCAATGCTTTAGAACTAGATTGCGGTTTTAAAGAGGATTGTTCAGATCTTCAAGTTTGCGGAGAAATAGACAAGTTATGCGAAGGAATAAAACCATTAGAAATTAAGCCTCATCATACAGAGAAAATAACAAATAAGGTGACGGAAACACAGACGGAAACACAGACCGTTGAGAAGGGTGATGTGAAGACCGNTGNGAAGACCGTTGAGAAGACNGTTACGGTAACCAAACCAGGAAGTGGAGGAAAAGTAACAGAAGAGTGTACAATGATACANACNACAGATACATGGGTGACNAGNACGTCATTGCATACGAGTACGACAACGAGTACGTCAACGGTGACGTCGACAGTGACGTTGACNTCGATGCGCAAGTGCAAGCCTACCAAATGTACCACCGATTCAACCAAAGAGACAGAAGAAGGAGGAAAAGAAGAAGAAGAAGTGAAACCAAATGATGGGATGAAAATAAGAGTTCCTGATATGATTAAAATAATGTTGTTGGGAGTGATTGTTATGGGGATGATGTAAATGAATGAAAAAAATGTTAATAGAATGAAAATGTGCATATATCCATTGTTTATATATAATAGAAA
>NW_017264767.1:0-9851 GCF_001477545.1 Pneumocystis carinii B80
GATGATATTGTTGCTTATATTTTGAGAGAAGATTATGAAGAACATGAAAAGAAATGCAAACCAAAGCTTGGGGAATATTGTGAAGAATTGAAAGGAATAGATCCAGAATTAAATAAAGTTCATACTAAAGTTAAAGAAATTTGTAATAATATAGAACAAAAATGCGCAGACCTGAAAGGCGAAGTTGAAAAAGTATTGAAAGCTTTTGAAGGGGAACTTAAAAATGCATTGAAAGACATAAAAGATGAAGAATGTGAAAAATATGAAGAAAAATGTATACTTTTAGAAGAGACGAATCATGGTGTTATTAAGAAGAAGTGTGTCGAGTTGAGGGAAGGATGTTACATGTTCAAGCGTGAAAATATGGCAGAGGAGCTCCTTTTGAGGACGTTCGTAGGGGATATTAAAAAGAATGGTGAATGTAAAGGAAAGATGGAAAAGGCTTGCCTAGTGTTAATCCAAGAAAGCGACGAGTTGATGTCTTTTTGCCTTGATCCGAGTGGAACGTGTCAAGCGCTGGAAACCAAATTGAAGGATGTTTGCAAGCCTTTAGAAGAAGAGCTTAAAAAAGACGAATTAGCGGAGAAGTGTTATGAAAGACTTGAGAAATGTCATTTTTACAAAGAAGCGTGTGAAAATACAAAGTGTGAAGAGGATAAGACGAAATGTGAGAAAAATAATATTACATATAAAGCGCCAGGATCCGATTCTAGTCCTGTCAAACCGAAGCCGTCGTTGTTGACAAGGATTGGGTTGGAAGATGTTTATAAAAGAGCTGAAAAAGATGGAATTTTTATTGGAAGACAAGGAGTGGATCTACCAAGAAGGTTTGGTGGTGATTTACTCCAAGATGTCTTGTTAGTGTTGAGCAGATATGACCAAAACAAGGAACCAAAAAAGAAATGCAATAAAGTGTTAGAAAAATGTAATGATTTTAAGTATTTGAATACTGAATTGGAAAAGTTATGCAATAATGAAAAAGAGGGCGAATGCGAAAAAATGCTAAATATAAAAGAAAGATGTACAAAACTCAAATTAAATCTTTATCTGAAAGGGTTGTCTACAAAATATGATGAAAAAGCTGATTCAGATCTTTTATTCTGGAGAGAGCTGCCAACATTATTTACGAAGGGAGAGTGTACAGAACTTGAGTCGGAATGTTTTTATTTAGAAACAACGTGTAAAGATAATGAGATTGATAAAGCGTGTCAAAATGTACGAGTAGCGTGCTATAAAATGGGACAAGATAGGTTGTTGAGTACGTTGTTTCGAAAGGAATTGAAGGGGGAGCTTGGTCATATAAGATATTATAGTGACGATCCTAAAAATTGCAAAAAATCTGTGGTAGAAGAGTGTGCAAAACTTAAAGATAAAAGATACCTTTCAAAATGTCTTTACCCTAAAGAACTATGTTATCTGCTTTCAGATGATATTTTTCTTCAATCAAAAGAGTTAGGTATGCTTTTGGATGATCAGAGAGATTTTCCATTTGAAAAGGATTGTCTTGAGTTGAAGGAGAAGTGTGATGAACTTAAAAATCATACATATTTGAATTATGAAAAGTGTGTAACATTGAAAAGACGCTGTGAATACTTTAGAGTTTCAGAGAGATTTAGAAAAGTATTTTTAGAAAGAAAAGATGATTCGTTAAGGACTCAGAAAAATTGTACAAAGGTGTTGCATGAGAAATGTGATGCTTTATCTAGGAGGAGAAAGAATCCATTTACCGTTTCATGTGCTTTGCAAGAAGAAACATGTGAATATATGGTAGGCCGTACAAGTCAAGAATGTAGATATTTAGGAATCAACATGGAGAATGAAAAAATTCTAGAAGGAATTGAAAAAGCAAATGAAAATAAAAATGAAACAGCACTCGAAGAACTCTGCACAACATGGGGCCGACATTGTTACCAACTTGTGGAGAATTGTCCAGAGCAGTTGAAAGAAGAAGGTGATAAAGATCAAAACTGTGACAAACTCGAAGAAAAATGCAGGGATACCTTTAAAAAGTTGAAATTAGAGGAGGAGCTGAGTCATCTGTTGAAGGGCAGTTTAAGCGAGGAAAAAAAATGTAAAGAAGCATTAGAAAAGCGTTGCACTGAATGGAAAACAGCACCGAATAAAACATTCGAAACTCTGCTTGATAAATGTAATGATGTTACCAAGAAAAATGTTTGCAAAAAATTAGTTGATAAAGTAAAAGAGAGATGTCCTACTTTAAAAGCTGATCTTGAGAAAGCGGAAAAAGAGTTGAAGGACAAGAAAGATGAATACGATAATGTCAAACAGGCAGCAAAAGAATCTACGGAGAAAGCTAAGTTATTACTATCGAAGCCTCGAGAAGCCGTAACGCCAAGTGGGCAGAATAGCAGTGCTTCAGAGCAAGTATTACAACCAGTACAACCAGAATCAGGGTCATCATCATCACCAGCAGAGCCACCAGTACAGCCACTACCACCACCATCAACTGGTAGAACATCAGGCACACCAAGCACTGGAACGACAGACTCTGCAAAACTTGGACCCGTTAAAAGAGCGTATGTAGATGGAGGTGTATCAGAAGCAGAGGTAGAAGCATTTGATAACACGGCAATAGCAATGGAGTTGTATTTGGAATTGAAAGAGGAATGTAAAGCTTTAAAACTAGATTGCGATTTTACAGAGGAATGTCCTGGTTCTAAAGAAGTCTGCGGAAAAATAGACGATTTATGTAAACTGGAAGCATTAAAAGTTTCGGCTCATCATACAGAGACAATAACAAATAAGGTGACGGAAACACAGACCATTGAGAAGGCCGCTGAGACAGTCACTGAGACAGTAGGTGGAGGAAAAGTAACAGAACAGTGTACATTAGTGCGGACGACAGATATATGGGTGACGAGTACGTCATTGCATACGAGCACCGTGACAAGTACGCCTACTGTGACGTCTACAGTGACGTTGACCTCAATGCGCAAGTGCAAGCCTACAAAATGTACTACTGATTCAAGCAGAGAGACAGATAAAGGAGAAGAAGGAAAAGATGAAGAAGATGTAAAACCGAATGATGGGATGAAAATAAGAGTTCCTGATATGATTAAAATAATGTTGTTGGGAGTGATTGTTATGGGGATGATGTAAATGAATGAAAAAAATGTTAATAGATTGAAAATGTGCATATATCCATTGTTTATATATAATAGAAATGTAAATGAATGAATGAATTGAAAAATAAAATTTTAATAATTTTAGTCCGATATTTTAATTAATAACTTAGCTTTATTTGGTAAAGTTTATGCTTATCGAAGAGCTAAAGTTTATGATAAGAACGAGTTCAAGTTTGTCGTAAAAAATCATTTCAAAATAACTAACTTTTCACTCTACCCATATTCAACTTAGAAACTACCCACTAAACTCCCTACAAGGAGGCAGCAATGGCACGGCCGGTTAAGAGGCAAGCACCAGCAGTACCACCAGCAGAAGAGATTAAGGAGGAACACCTTTTGGCTTTCATTGTGAAGGAGAAATATAAAGATAATAAATGCAAAGAAGAACTCGAGAAATATTGTGAAGAGTTGAAGAAAGCAGATGAGAAATTCAGTGTGAATGAGAAAGTTAAAGAAATTTGTGGTGCTGGTGATGATACAAAACGAGACGGAAAATGCACAGGCCTGAAAGCTAAAGTTGAAAAAGAATTGGGAACTTTTGATACGGAACTTGAAGATGAATTAGGAAAATTAAAAGATGAAAATTGTAAAAAACATGAAGAAAAATGTATACTTTTAGAAGAGACGGGTGATGATGATGTTAAGGAGAAGTGTGTCGAGTTGAGGGAGAAATGTTACGAATTGAAGCGTAAAAAGGTGGCAGAGGATCTTCTTTTGAGGGCGCTCGGAGGGGATGCTAAAGAAGATGGTAAATGTAAAGGAAAGATGAATACTGTTTGCCCAGTGTTAAGCCGAGAAAGCGACGAATTGATGACTTTTTGCCTTAATCCGGATGGAACGTGTGGAGAGCTGAAAACAAAATTGGGCGAAGTTTGCAAACCTTTAGAAACAGAATTGAATGAGAAAAGCTCAGAAAAGTGTCATGAAAGACTTGAGAAATGTCATTTTTACAAAGAAGCGTGTGGTAATACAAAATGTAAGGAGGATAAGACGAAATGCGAGGAAAAAGGATTCACATATAAAGCGCCGGAATCTGATTTTAGTCCGGTGAAACCAAAGGCGTCGTTGTTAAGAAGTATTGGGTTGGATGATGTGTATAAAAACGCGGAAAAACATGGGATTATTATTGGAAAATCAGGAGTGGATCTACCAAGGAAGTCAGGTACAAAATTTCTGCAAGATCTCTTGCTAGTCTTGAGCAGAGATGAGAATGATAAGGATGCAGGGAAGAAATGCGAAAAAGCGTTAAAAAAATGTGAAACTTCTAAGTATTTGAATACTGATTTGATGGAGTTATGCAAAGATGCTGATAAACAAGAAAAATGCAAAAAAATACTAGATGTAAAAGAAAGATGTACAAAACTCAAGTTAAATCTTTATGTGAAAGGGTTGTCTACAAAATTTAAAGAAGATGAAAAATCAGATCTTTTATCGTGGGGAAAGCTTCCAACCTTTTTTATAAAAGGGGAGTGTGCAGAACTTGAGTCGGAATGTTTCTATTTAGAAAATGCGTGTAAGGATAGTAAGATTGATGAAGCATGTCAAAATGCAAGAGCAGCGTGCTATAAAAAGGGACAAGACAGGATGTTGAATAAGTTCTTTCAAAAGGAATTGAGGGGAAATCTTGGTCTTGTAAGATTTTATAGCGATCCTGAAGAATGCAAAAAATCTGTGGTAGGAAACTGTACAAAACTTAAAGAAGATAAAAGATACCTTTCAAAATGTCTTTATCCTAAAGAACTATGTTATGGGCTTTCAAATGATATTTTTCTTCAATCCAAAGAGTTAAGTTCGCTTTTAGATGATCAAAGGGATTTTCCATTAGAAAAGGATTGTCTTGAATTGGTGGAGAAGTGTGATGAACTTGGTAGTGATTCATTATTGAATTTAGAAAAGTGTATAACATTGAAAAGACGCTGTGAATACTTTAAGGTTACAGAAAGATTTAGAAATGTATTTTTAGAAAAAAAGGATGATTCGTTAATGACTCAGGAAAACTGTACAAAGGTATTGCATGAGAAATGTAATACTTTATATAGGAGGAGAAAGAATTCATTTAGTGTTTCATGTGCTTTACCAGAAGAAACATGTAGTTATATGGTATACCATACAAAAGATGAATGTAGTAATTTAAGAGACAACATCAAGAATGGAGGAATTGTAGGAAAAATTGGAGGAGCAAATGGGAATGAAACAGCACTTGAAGAACTCTGCACAACATGGGGCCGACATTGTCATCAACTTGTGGAGAACTGTCCGGAGCAGTTGAAAAAAGAAGGTGATAACAAAGATCATAACTGTGACAAACTCGAAGAAAAATGCAGTGAAACTTTTGAAAAGTTGAAATTGGAAAAGGAGCTGACTCATCTGTTGAAAGGAAGTTTAAAGAGTGAAGATGAATGTAAAAAAACATTAGGAGAGCGTTGCACTGAGTTGGAAAAGAAAGGAACATTCAAAATTCTGCTTAGTGATTGTAAAGAAGATAAGAAGCAAAATGTTTGCATAAAATTAGTTAAAAAAGTACAAGAGAGATGTCCTACTTTAAAAACCGATCTGGAGAAGGCGAAAAAAGAGTTGAAGGACAAGAAAGATGAATACGATAATGTCAAACAGGCAGCAAAAGAATCTACGGAGAAAGCTAAGTTATTACTATCGAAGCCTCGAGAAGCCGTAACGCCAAGTGGGCAGAATAGCAATGGTTCTGCACCAGTATCACCGCCTGCACCAGAATCAGGGTCATCATCATCACCAGCAGAGTCACCAGTACAGCCACTACCACCACCATCAACTGGTGGAACACCAGGAGCACCAGATGGAACATCAGGCACACCAAGCAGTGGAACGACGGGCTCTGCAAAACTTGGACTCGTTAAAAGAGCATATGTAGATGGAGGTGTATCAGAAGCAGAGGTAAAAGCATTTGATGCAACGACGGTAGCATTGGAATTGTATTTGGAATTGAAAGAGGAATGTAAAGCTTTACAACTAGATTGCGGTTTTAGAAAGGAATGTGAGGAATCTAAACAAGCTTGTGAAGAAATAGACAAGTTATGCGAAGGAATAAAACCATTAGAAATTAAGCCTCATCATACAGAGAAAATAACAGAAACGAAGACAGAAACGAAGACGGAAACAAAGACGGAAACAAAGACTGATGGCAAGGCTGATGAAAAGACCGTTGAGAAGACTGTTACGGTAACCAAATCAGGAAGTGGAGGAAAAGTAACAGAAGAGTGTACAATGATACAGACGACAGATACATGGGTGACACGTACGTCATTGCATACGAGTACGACAACGAGTACGTCGACAGTGACGTCGACAGTGACGTTGACGTCGATGAGAAAGTGCAAGCCTACCAAATGTACCACCGATTCAAACAAAGAGACAGATAAAGGAGGAGAAGGAGAAGAAGATGTAAAACCGAATGAGGGAATGAAAATAAGAGTCCCTGATATGATTAAAATAATGTTGTTGGGAGTGATTGTTATGGGGATGATGTAAAATGAATGAAAAAAATGTTAATAGAATGAAAATGTGCATATATCCATTGTTTATATATAATAGAAATGTAAATGAATGAAATGAAGTTTTAATTTTAACACACCATCTTAGTTCGAAACTATGCTTTATCGGGTAAAGTTTAAGCTTATCGAAGAGCTAAAGTTTATGATTAATGATAAGAACAACTCTAAGTTGTAAAAAAATCATTTCAAAACAACTTTCCACTCACCTGCCTACATCCAACTTAGAAACCATCCACTTAACTCCCCCCAAATAGGTGGCAATGGCACGGCCGGTTAAGAGGCAAGCACCAGGAGCACAAGTAGTACAAGGAGCACAAGATGACATTAAGGAGGAACACCTTTTGGCTTTCATTCTGAAGAAGGAATATGATAAAGAACAAGAATGCAAAAAAAGGCTCAAGGAATATTGTGAAGAGTTGAAGAAAGCAGATGAAAATCTAGAGAAAGTGGATGAAAAAGTTAAAGAACTTTGTGATGAAGCAAAACGAGACGAAAAATGCAAAGACCTGAAAGCCAAAGTTGAAAAAGTATTGAAAACTTTTGAAGAGGAACTTGAAACTGCATTGGTAGAGATAAAAGATGAAGAAGAATGTAAAAAACATGAAGAAAAATGTATACTTTTAGAAGAGACGGGTTATAATAATATTAAGAGTGACTGTGTCGACTTGAGGGAAGGATGTTACGAATTGAAGCGTAAAAAGGTGGCAGAGGAGCTCCTTTTGAGGGCGCTCGGAAAGGAAGCTAAAGAAAAAGCTAAATGTCAAGCAGAGATGAAAAAGGTTTGCCCAGTGTTAAGTCGAGAAAGCAACGAGTTGATGTCTTTCTGCCTTGATTCGGATAAAACGTGTGAAACGCTGGAAACCAAATTCAAGGATGTTTGTGAGCCTTTAAAAAAAACATTGGAGGCAAATGAATTAGCGGAGAAGTGCTATGAAAGACTTGAGAAATGTCATTTTTACGGAGAAGCGTGTGATGGCGCGAAATGTAAGGATGATAAGACGAAATGCGAGGGAAAAGGATTCACATATAAAGCGCTGGAATCCGATTTTAGTCCGGTCAAGCCGAAGGCGTCGTTGTTGAGAAGTATTGGGTTGGATGATGTTTATAAAAGAGCTGAAAAAGAAGGAATTATTATTGGAAAAGTAGGCGTGGATGTACCAAGAAGGTTTGGTGAAGATTTTCTGCAAGATCTCTTGCTACTGTTGAGCGAAAATGTGAATGAGAAGGATGATGCGGGGAAGAAATGCACTGAACTGTTAGGAAAATGTAATGATTTTAAGCATTTGGATCATGATTTGGAAAAGTTATGCAAAGATGAAAAGAATAAACAAGAGAAATGCAAAGAATTACTAGATGTAAATGTAAAAGAAAGATGTACACATCTCAAATTAAATCTTTATCTGAAAGATTTGTCTACAAAATATGAAAAAGCTGAAGAATCAAAACTTTTATTCTGGAGAGATCTGCCAACCTTATTTACAAAGGGAGAGTGTGCAGAACTTGAGTCGGAATGTTTTTATTTAAAAAAGGCGTGTAAAGATAAGGAGATTGATGAAGCATGTCAAAATGCACGAGCAGCGTGCTATAAAAAAGGACAATATAGGGTCATGAATACACTCTTTCGAGAGGGGTTGGGTGAGAACCTTGGTAGTATAAGATATTATAATAGCGATCCTGAGGGTTGCAAAAAATCTGTGGTAGAAAAGTGTACAAAACTTAAAGATAAAAAATATCTTCCACAATGTCTTTATCCTAAAGAACTATGTTATCTGCTTTCAGATGATATTTTTCTTCAATCCAAAGAGTTAGGTGTGCTTTTGGATGATCAGAGAGATTTTCCATTTGAAAAGGATTGTCTTGAGTTGAAGGAGAAGTGTGATGAACTTAAAAATCATACATATTTGAATTCAGAAAAGTGTATAACATTGAAAAGACGCTGTGAATACTTTAGAGTTTCAGAGAGATTTAGAAAAGTATTTTTAGAAAGAGAAGATGATGCATTATACGATGAGCAAAATTGTACGAAGGCATTGCATGAGAAATGTAATACTTTATATAGGAAAAGGAGGAATCCATTTGGGTTTTCATGTGCTTTGCCAGAAGAAACATGTAAATATATGGTACACCATACAAGTCAAGATTGTAGATATTTAAAAGTCAACATCAAAAATGAAGAAATTCTAGAACAAATTGGAGAAGCAAATAAAAATAAAAATGAAACAACACTCGAAGAACTCTGCACAACATGGGGCCGACATTGTCATCAACTTGTGAAAAATTGTCCAGATCAGTTGGTAAAAGAAGAGGAGAAAGATAATAACTGTCTAAAACTTGAAGAAGAATGCAGTGAAACCTTTAAAAAGTTGAAATCGAAGGATGAGTTGACTCACCTGTTGAAAGGCAGTTTAAGCGAGGAAAAAAAATGTAAAGAAGCATTAGGAGAGCGTTGCGCTGAGTTGAAAAAGAATGAAACATTCAAAATTCTGCTTGATAAGTGTGAAGCTAATGCCTTGGGAAATGTTTGCGAAAAATTAGTTGATAAATTACAGAAGAAATGCCCTACTTTAAAAGCCGATCTGGATAAAGCAAAAGAGGAATTAGAAAAGAACAAGAATGAATACGATAAGCTCAAAAAGGCGGCAGAAGATTCTACGGAGACAGCTAAATTATTGCTATCAAGGCCTAAACAAGACAAACCGCCAAATGCGCAGAATGGCAGTGATTCTACACTAGTACCACCACCACCACCACCACAAGCACCAGGGTCACCACTACCACCACCATCACAAAATGGAACTCCAGGCACATCAAGTGGAACATCAGATACATCAAGTGGAACGCCAGGTGCACCAAGTGGAACATCAGGCACACCAGGTAATGGAAAGACAGACTCTGCAAAACTTGGACTCGTTAAAAGAGCATATGTAGCTGAAGAAGTATCAGAAGTTGAGGTAAAAGCATTTGATGCAACGACGATAGCATTGGAATTGTATTTGGAATTGAAAGAAGAATGTAAAGCTTTAGAACTAGATTGCGGTTTTAGAAAGGATTGTTCGAGTGTTGATGATGTTTGCAAAGAAATTGACACATTATGTAAACTGGAACCATTAGAAATTAAGCCTCATCATACAGAGACGCAAAAAGAAATCTCAACCACTACGACGACCACTACGACGAC
>NW_017264768.1:0-3274 GCF_001477545.1 Pneumocystis carinii B80
AAGATGTTTTTTTCCATAATTAATAAAATTATAGTTCTAGGAATATTGATTTTAATTGGTGATTATATTTTGGATTATTTTTATTTTTAACTATTTATAGTTCCTACTTATGGCAATCAAAACACGTATTTGAAAGCCAGAGATTCTCAAGTAAGCGCAGAAATTGCACCGTTTAAGGATTTTGTTGTTAAGGAAGAAGAAATCCTTGCTTATATTTTGAAAGAAGATTATAAAGATAAATGCGAACTAAAGCTTGAGGAATATTGTAAAGAATTAAGGGATATAGATCAAGGATTAAATAAAGTTCATACTATAGTTAAAGGACTTTGTGAAAAAGGAAAACAAGACGAAAAATGCGCAGACTTGAAAGACGAAGTTAAAAAAGTATTGGGAACTTTTAAAACGGAACTTGAAAAAGCATTGCAAGAGACAAAAGATGAAAATTGTAAAAAATATGAAGAAAAATGTATACTTTTAGAGGATGCAGACCCAACTAATCTTAAGGAGAACTGTATCAACTTGAGGGAAGGATGTCACAAATTGAAGCGTGAAAATGTGGCAGAGGAGCTCCTTTTCAGGGCGCTCGGAAAGGAAGCTAAAGAAGAAGATAAATGTCAAGCAGAGATGAAAAAGGTTTGCCCAGTGTTAAGCCGAGAAAGCGACGAGTTGATGTTTTTGTGCGTTAATCCGACTGGAACGTGTAATACGCTGAAAGAGAAATTGGAAGAAATTTGCCAGCCTTTAAAAGAAGAGCTTAAAGGTGACAAATTAGAGGAAAAGTGCTATGAAAGACTTGAGAAATGTCATTTTTATGGAGAAGCATGTGATGGTTCAAAGTGTAAGGTGTATGAGGAGCAATGCGAGAAAAATGGAGTCATATATAAAGCGCCAGGATCTGATTTTAGTCCGGTGAAACCGAGGGTGTCGTTGTTGACAATGATTGGGTTGGAAGATGTCTATAAAAAAGCTGAAAAAGATGGAATTATTATTGGAAAAGTAGGCGTGGATCTACCAAGAAGGTTTGGTGATGATTTTCTGCAAGATCTCTTGCTAGTGTTGAGCGAAGATGAGGATAATATGGATGTAGCAAGTAAATGCACCGAAGCGTTAAAAAAATGTAATGATTTTGAGCATTTGGATCATAATTTTAAAGAGTTATGTAAAAATGAAACTACTAAAACCGAAAAATGCAAAAAATTACTAGATGTAAAAGAAAGATGTACAAAACTCAAATTAAATCTTCATGTGAAAGGGTTGTCTACAAAATATGATAATGTAAAATCAGAACTTTTATTGTGGGGACAGCTGCCAACATTATTTACGAAGGGAGAGTGTGCAGAACTTGAGTCGGAATGTTTCTATTTAGAAAATGCGTGTACGAATAATATTGACGGAGCATGTCAAAATGTACGAGCAGCGTGCTATAAAAAAGGACAATATAGGGTCTTGAATACACTCTTTCGAGAGGGGTTGAAAGGAAAGCTTGGTTATATAAGATATTATAACAATCCTGAAGAATGCCAAAAATTTGTGGTAGAAGAGTGTACAAAACTTGATAAAAAATACCTTCCAAAGTGTCTTTACCCTAAAGAACTATGTTATCTGCTTTCAGATGATATTTTTCTTCAATCCAAAGAGTTAGGTGTGCTTTTGGATGATCAAAGGGATTTTCCATTAGAAAAGGACTGTATTAAATTGAAAGAGGATTGTGAAGGTGTTTTGAAAGATTTAGGTTTAAATAATGGGAAATGCGTTACATTGAAAGAGCGATGTGAATATTTTAAAGTTACAAAAGAACTGAAATATGCGTTTTTGAAAGAAAAAAGTGATGCATTAGCGGATAATGAAAAATGCATGAAAGCTTTGAAGGAGAAATGTGATAAATTATTTAGAAGGAGAAAGAATATATATAATGTTTCATGTGCTTTACCAGAGGAAACATGTAAATTTATGGTTTCAGAAGCTAAGAATCATTGCAATATTTTTAAAAAGAACCTGGAAAAACATGAAATTGTGAATAAAACTAAAGATTTAAATGAAACATTGGTTGAAGAAACCTGCGTACTATGGGATCCATATTGTGATCAACTTATGGAGAATTGTCCAGAGACATTAAAAAATAATTCCAGTAGCGCTGATGGGAAAGGAGTCTGTTTACAACTGAAAGAGAACTGTGAGCCATTCTGGAAGAAAAAACAATTGGAGGATGGGCTGACTCATGAGTTGAAAGGCAGTTTAAACAAGAAAGATGAATGTAAAGTAGCATTAGGAGAGCGTTGCGCTAGGTGGAAAGATGCATCAAATCAAACATTCAATGATCTGCTTGGTAATTGTAATGATACTACCAAGGAAGATGTTTGCAAAAAATTAGTTGAAAAAGTAAAAAAGAAATGTCTTACTTTAAAAATCGATTTGGATAAAGCGAAAAAAGAGTTGAATGATAAGAAAGATGAATACGAAAAGGCCAAACAGGTGGCAAAAGAATCTAGGAAGAAAGCTAACTTATTGCTATCGATACCTCGACAAACTGTAACGCCAAGTGCGCAGAATAGCAGTGGTTCTGTACCAGCACAGCCACCACTAGCACCTCCAGCAGCACCAGCAGCAGGGCCACCTTCATCGCCAGAATCATCTTCTACATCAAGTGGAACACCAAGCAGTGGAATGACGAACAATGCAAAACTTGGACTCGTTAAAAGAGCATATGTAGCTGTAGAAGTATCAGAAGCAGAGGTAAAAGCATTTGATGACACGGCAATAGCAATGGAGTTGTATTTGGAATTGAAAGAGGAATGTAAAGCTTTAGAACTAGATTGCGGTTTTAGAAAGGAATGTGAGGAATCTAAACAAGTTTGCGGAGAAATAGACACGTTATGCAAAGGAATAAAACCATTAGAAGTTACGCCTTATCATACAGAGACAATAATAAAAGAAACCATGACAGTTACGATGACGGAAACAAAGACCATTGACAAGGCTGATGTGAAGACCGTTGAGAAGACTGTTACGGTAACCGAGTCAGTAGGTGGAGGAAAAGTAACAGAACAGTGTACATTAGTCAAGACGACAGATACATGGGTGACAAGTACGTCAACGGTGACGTCTACAGTGACGTTGACGTCGATGCGCAAGTGCAAGCCTACCAAATGTACCACCGATTCAACCAAAGAGACAGAAGAAGGAGGAAAAGAAGAAGAAGAAGTAAAACCAAATGATGGGATGAAAATAAGAGTTCCTGATATGATTAAAATAATGTTGTTGGGAGTGATTGTTA